>NC_042616.1:743838901-743863665 GCF_901001135.1 Rhinatrema bivittatum | reverse complement strand
TTGTTCTCTTCTTCATATTGAGTTGATATTGCAGCATTTCACATCTGCCAACACAGATGACTATCATATGGGTTGAACTGCTGGTTCAGGACTAAAACTGGTTACAGACATGTGGCTCTACAAAACTGGTTATAACTTTAATTTTTTTTTTTTTTTCTTGTAAGAGGGGGTCGCAGTGTTTTATCTCTGACTGCGTTACATTCATACTGCACAGTGAAGTCCAACAAAGATTTTTTTAAATGAGACTGTTTACTTCATAATGTGGAGGTTGACACTCATTCCAAGAAACATTATGTATTCCTATATTCAATGTGGTCCCTTCTGGGTCCAGCGCTTGCTTTGTTTGGCTGTAGAGCGTCAGTTTCCTTCTGTAGGTCAAGGTTTAGAATATTCTCTCCTCTTGTTGAATCTATGAATTGTCCGATCCTGTTTGTCACATCTTTTTTACGTTTGTTGTGGAAATGGCCTCCAGCATCGCCTGTGACGATTGCAACTTCTACCTTGTAGAGCTTGTTTCCTCTGTGGTTAAAATTTTTTTTTTTGTGGCATAATTGGTCATTAATACAGATAATGCTGTAGCTTTTTTCACTTTTTTTTTTTTTCTTGAGGTCCCACCCATTATTTGCTTCACTCATCCAAAAGCTAGTTTGTTTTTTTTGTGTTTGTGTTTGGGGTTTTTTGCCTTTTGTTTGTTTGGTTTGGGTTTTTTTTTTTACACCAGAAAATTTTCTCCTCTGCAGGCAGGAGCACAGTACAGGTTTCCTCACAGCTGCAGTAAGAATTCTGTAATGCCAGTGGCACCAGTAAGGGTTTTAGTTTCACCTATATTGATGGCATAGATGCCAGTCGTTGCTTAGGCTCTTACACGGCTGATGTTTTACAGCAATGCAGGAACATAAACCGATATAAATGAGGAATATAAATTTTCAAACTAAAATCTTTTGCTTGTTTCTTTAAAGCTTTGTTTGCTGTTAAAATATCTTACTGAGAGGCTCAAGTTGTGTTGCCAGTACCAGTATTTGAAAGATTTGAAGGAAGACATGACCTGCTCTCAAAATGCATTTGAGTTAGGTTATTTAAGAGTCTGCTGGCTAAAGAAAGGCTACATGTTTTCACAAGTCTCCCTCCTACAGAGGGATAACGTACATTTTGATTTTTACCAATGCTGCTTTTTATTAATTTCCTTATGGTGGTGAATACTCTTTTTAAAAAAAATAATTTCACATAACTTGCTATTTTAAATCCAAGTATGGTAGAAAAGAATTATCTTTTATACTTAGTGTTCCCATTGAAAGCATGTGAAATGCTATAAACATGTGTGCCTTGTATGGAGACAAGCTTGCTGTATAAGCAATAGTATATAATACACCAACATGAAAGTCACATGAAGTAAACACAGTGAATACAGAAATATGAAAGAAGCTTGCCCCAGTGAGATTTAACCATGATTGATGGGAAACTGTGTGCAAATGCAAGCAGCCACCACTGCCTTTGCAGAGAAGTAGTTGCAGACCTGAGGCAGGGATCTTTCCCTTTCTCCTAGGACAATCAGGATGGTAGTCCTCAGAAGTGGGTGACATGAGATGGAGACCGGCATGGAAAACTTTTGTCAAAGTTTCTAGAACTTTGGCACACTGAGCGTGCCCAGCGTGCCATTATCCACGTGTCCAAGCGGGGTCCTTTTTCAATCTCTCTTCCGCAGAGCAATCGTCTCACAGATGTGGAGCTCGTGCTGGGTTTTTTTTCTCTGAAAAACTGCCACGTTCGAGTTTTTTCTTGTTTCTTTTCCATGCTGGGTCCCTCGATTCTTCCTGGCCTTAGTTAGTGAGCGTCGAGGTAAGTTCCCTGTTCTTTTGATTGATTACAGACTGTGCTGTCTCCCGGTGGCCACTGGCCACCAACTGCTTGCAGGTTGTTTTTTTTTTCTATGGCATTGTCTGGCTTTCACCGATGCCCTCAGACTATGTCCATTATAGACCCCCATGAGGTCTGTATTCTGTGCCTGGTGGCGTCGCACGATGTCTGGGGGTGTTCGTTCTGTGCCCAGATGACACCCAAGAGATGCTGCGCGTGCCTTGACAAAATGGAGAAATTGTTTGGCCCCAGGAAGTGTGAGCCCTCGACTCTATATCAGGCTTGGCTGTGTGCCTCCAACCTCTGCCCAGAGGTGCAGGACCATATAGCAGATTTACCCTGTACTGGGGAGAATCTCTTTTTGGAGATAAAATTAAGGAGGCAGTGGTACAGTTGACAGACCATCATGAGACCCTAAAGCATCTTTTGGCCAGCACCTCTGTCCTGTGGCAAGAAATCCTCGAGACAGGGGCCCAGATGCCCTTTTTATCACCCGAGGAATTACTACCCTCCAGCGGATAGGGCATGGTCTGAGCGGGCTGGGTCCAGGGCTTGCCATAGACAGCCATGTAGCCTAAGGATTCAGCCAGTACATCAGCAGAGTCCTGCCACAGGATTTTGACTGACTGCGAGGGAGCCTAAGCCAGCCACCTGTACCCTTGACAGACCATCTGATCGAATGCCGGCTGCAGTTCTTTGAAGACCATTGGCTGGATGTCACCTCGGACCAGTGAATCCTGTCCATTTGGGGGTACAGGTTAAATTTCCAAGAAGTCCCTCCAGACTCTCCTCTGTGCCCCTCTTTGGGGGTTCTTGGTGATCATGAAATACTGTTGAAGGAGCTCTCCATCCTCACAATGGCCAGGGCAGTTGAACCTATTCCACCCAGACAGCAGGGAAGTGGCTTCTATTCCAGATATTTCCTCATTCCAAAGAGATTAGAGAGTCTTTGTCCAATTCTGGACCTGAGGGCCTTGAACAAGTTCCTCAAACAGGAAAAGTTCAAGCTGGTCTCGCTGGGTGCCTTGATTCCTCTCCTGCGGAGGAGAGACTGACTTTGCTCTCTCGATCTAAAAGATGCCTACACTCACATCAAAATTTCCTGCATCCACTGGAAATACCTCCGGTTTGTGGTGGGTGAGAGCCATTTTCAATACCAGGTGCTGCCCTTCAGATTGGCATCTGCATCCCACATCTTCAGAGTGCTTGGCAGTAGAGGGGCTTATCTGAGGAGGCTTGTGAGCCAGTCATCCCTACCTGGATGACTGGCTCATCAAGAGCACTTCCAGGCAAGGAGCACTGCAATCCCTACACTCCATCATTCAGGTCTTGGAGACTTTAGGTTTTCTGGTCAACTACCCAAAGTCCCAGCTGGTCCCATCACCACAACTGGACTTCATTGGTGCCAGGTTCGACACGGCTCAAGCTTGGGCGTTCTTGCCTTGGGATCGATCGCTCACCATAGTTTTCCTTGCAGGAGCAATCTGAGTCGCCAGGTCTCCACACACCGCATGTTGCAACCTGTTGGGACACATGGCTGCGACCGTCCATGTTATTCCCTTTGCTAGTCTGCACATGCGCAGGGCGCAGTGGACCCTGCAGTCCCAGTGGCGCCAGGCCACCCAGGACCTTTGGGTGTGCATTAGGGTCACTCTGCCACTTCGCAACCTTGTCATTTGGGAGACCCTATCCAGCTTGGAGGTAGGCATACCTTTTCAGGCTTCCCCTGCTCAGTTTGTACTTACCCATATGCTTCCCCCATGGGCTGGGGGGGGCTCATGTTGGAGGTCTCCGCACCCAGGGTCAATGGTCAGTACAGGAAGCACAGTGTCAAATCAATTTCCTGGAGCTCTGGGTGATTCGATATGCTCTCTGGGCATTTCAAGATCACTTGGCCAATAAGGTGGTCCTCATCCCCCGACAATCAGTTGGTGATATGGTACCTCAACAAGCAGGGAGGCATGACATCGTTCCTCCTTTGTCAGGAGACAGTCTAAATCTGTTTGTGGGCTCTGTCCCAGGGCATCCTTCTCTGTGCCATGTACTTGCCGGAGCAGGAGAATGTGCTAGCGGACAACCTGAGTCGTTCGTTCAGCCCGCATGAGTGGTCCTTGAAGTGGGAGATTGCGGATTGGATCTTCAGTCTCTGGGGAACCCCGGACATAGATCTCTTTGCTTCACCTTATAACAGGAAGATAAATCAGTTTTGCTTCCTGTCCATGGGGAACAGCAAGCTGGCAACGGATGCTTTGCCCGCCATCGGGGCACGGACCTCCTATATGCTTACCCTTCGCTTCCATTAGCGTCAGACTCCTGAAGCTCCAACAGAACCAGGGGGACCATTATTCTCATTGTACTTTATTGGCTGAGGCAGATCTGGTTCCCACTCCTATAGGATCTCTCCCTGCGAAAGCCAATCAGTCTGGGAGCCTCCCCAGATCTCATCACACAGGATTGGGGGTAGACTGTGTCATCCCAACCACCAGGCCTTATCCCTCACGGCTTGAATGTTGAAAAGATGACCTTGCAGCCCCTGGACCTCTCAGAGTGCAGGTCTCAGGTCCTGGTGGAGTCCAGGAAGCCTTCCATTAGGAAGCTTACAGCCTAAAGTGGAAGAGATTCTCCATTTGGTGTAAGAGTCATGGCTTGGACCTGTTCTCTTGCCCCACATCTAAACTGTTGGATTACCTGCTGCACCTCTCGGAGGCTGGCCTGAAGACCAACTCTGTCAGAGTACATTGTGCTATTGGAGCCTACCACCACAGAGTGGATGGTTAGCCCATTTCGGTGCAGCCTATCGTGGGGTGCTTTATCTGGGATCTGCTTCAGCTGAAGCCTCCCCTCAGACCACCTGCGGTTTCCTGGGACCTCAGTGTGGTCTTGTCCCAGCCTGTGAAGGCTCCCATTGAGCCTTTGCGCTCCTGTGACCTGAAGTACCTGACCTGGAAGGTAATCTTCTTGGTGGTGGTCACATCAAAGTGCAGGATCAGCGAAAATTCAGGCCTTTGTGTCATATCCACCTTACACGACGTTCTTCCACGATAGGTTGGTCTTCCATACACACCCTGTTCCTGTCTAAGGTGGTGATTGATTTTCATCTGAACCAGTCAATCGTCCGACCCACTTTTTTTTCCAACGCCTCATTTGCACAGGAAGAACGGGCTCTGCACAGTTTGGATTGCAAGAGAGCCTTAGCCTTAGCCTTCTACCTGGAGTGGACAGTCCATGCAACTTTTTTTTTTTTTTTTTTTTTTTTTTAATTTTTTTTTTGTAACTTATTTTTATTGAGTTTTGAACATAGAAATCCAAAATGTAAAATGTACAAGCAACCCACAATAACAGGTCTGTTACAATAACGACAGACAACGCAATGACACTTGTAGCAATGACATAGGATTCTGTAAACCACATGTAGTCAAGAAGCGCCAGCATATCAATAAAGCAAAAGGTTCTAGGTGTGCGGGTTCCAATCTCAAATACTAAATCAACCGATATCATAAAAGAACAAGGCAGCATAATGGGGAAGAATCAGTAGCACACACTTTGGCATTCAAGATAAACAGTTATAAACAGATTAACAGTTCCAACTAATCCCCAATCCCCCCTCCCCTTCCCCTTCCCATCCCCCCCCCCACCCCTGGAACTTGTGTGAGGGATAAGCCATAGTACTGGACTAACACAGCAAATACCTGGATGAGGTACGAAAATGCCCATGGGTGTGAGTCTAGCTATGAGTGCGAATTACTCCACTGAATGATTCCAAGTGCCCACAAAGACCGTTCCCCATCTAGTACCTAATCAGGGTATTATGTTAGGCTTAAGATATAGCTCCAACGGCTTCCAAATATTACCCATAATTTTCTGTCTATGTTCAGTAGCTGTTTGGGCACAGGTATACTCCAGAGTGAATAGCTTGATCAACAACCTGAACCATAAGTCATGTTGAGGAGGATCTGCGGAAATCCAACAAGCTAAAATGGCCTTTTTCCCAGTCAGGCTTACTCTACGTAAAAATTGCAGCTCATACTTTCCTAGTCCCACAGTGGAAGTCTGCATCAGCCCAAAGAGCCAGAGAGTAGGGTCTGCAGGGAGCTCCATGGAGAGCAAAGAACTGCAGGTACCAATAAGTTCCGTCCAAAACAAAGAAATAGCATTACACGACCAAAATTGATGGGTAAAGGTGCCCGTCATTACATTACACTTGGGGCACTTGGCAGAGGACGTAATGTGGGCCAAGAAAGCCCTGTCAGACGCCATATAATACCGTCTCAAAAATTTAAATTGGATCTCCCGATACAGCACATTCGCTGACCATTCCGGGATCTTCTCAAAGCATGATAAAAACTCCTGACTGGTAAGAGTGAATTCAGGCCACTGCACCCATTGTTGCCAGATTTTGGTGACTACATCACTCTGAAGATGTAACAGTAGGGCCTGATTGAAAGTCGCAATCGTGAACTTTTGCGGTTTGTGAATAGAGACTACTTTGTGAACCACCCAGAAATGAGGCGTAATCAGCGAGGTCATCTTATGCGTATTACAAAAATCACGCAATTGCCTATAGGCAAAATGGTCTGAAGGCGCCAGGTCGAATAATTGTTGCAAGTCCGAGAAGGGATGAAACTGATCCCCCTCAGAAGAAAAACACTGATACAACCAGGTTAATCCCTTCTCCCTCCATCTGTGAAAGACGGAAGTAGACATCGCTGGAGGAAAAAGTGGGTTACCACAGATCGTTAGGAAAGGTGTAAGTGACGGGGAAAATTTCGCCTGAACGCATAGATACGCCCAGGCCTTCCGACTTGCCCAAATCAGCGGTTGCGTTAGTAACCCCGCAGGCATTTGGGCTCTAGAGAGTTGGAGTAGGGGGTTTAAGGACTGCTGTTGCCACCAAGAACAAAGGAGTGCAAGGGGAGTGTATTGTGACGTATTACCCAGAATATCTTTCACATATCTGAGAAGGCACGCTAGATTATATCTACGTAAATTGGGACATCCCATACCTCCTTTTTTGGGGGGCTGAAATAGAATCGTTAAGGATAAACGAGCTTTACGTCCATTCCAAATGAATTTCCGAAATAGAGCATTTACCCCCCTACAATCCCTCCCCGTCAGCCAGATCGGGGTCATTTGTAGGACGTAAAGCCATCTGGGGAGAATCATCATTTTGAGTAATTGTATTCTTCCAGAGATAGACAAGGGTAACCCTTGCCATTTCCTCAATAAAAACGATGTAGCCTCTAAAAGTGGTTCCACATTCAATCTATGGAAATCCCGCACATCGGACGGTATCTGAATACCAAGATATTTCATATGTGTAGTTACCCATTTAAGAGGAAAAGGGCCTCGCCACATAGGCTTCACTCTACCCCCAACATCCAGAGCTTCCGATTTATCCTTGTTAATACGGAGGCCAGCAAATTCCCCATACTGCTCCAGGATACCCAACAAAGGAGTTATGGACCGCTGTGGTTCCGTAAGGTATATTAATATATCGTCCGCAAAAGCAGCGATAGAGAATGTTTGATGGACTGTGCCATAACCCGGTATGGAGGGAGAACCCGCTATTTTCCTAAGTAAGGGATCAATAGCCAAAATGTACAAAAGGGGTGATAGGGGGCAGCCCTGTCGCACCCCTCGTTGTATAAGTACCTCTCCTGACTTACCACCGTTAGCCGTTATGTGCGATTTGGGCTGAGCATACAACATATGAAGATAGGTCAGAAAGTGTCCCTCGAATCCGTATCTCCGTAATACAGAGAATAAATATGGCCAAGACACTCGATCGAATGCTTTTTCCGAGTCTAGACCAATCACTAAGGCTGGGGAACACTGCGAGAGGGAGGAGCTCATAGCTGAAAGCAATTTAAGAATGTGCTTACAGGCTGGTCTGTTTTTAACAAATCCCACCTGATATTCTGAGATTAATTGCGGGAGTATCACGTTAAGTCTGTTGGCTAAGAGCTTGGCAAGTAACTTTAAATCACAGTTCAGCAGTGAGATAGGGCGGTAAGACGCCGGAAGTAGCGGATCTTTACCGGATTTGGGGAGAACCGTTATATATGCCGTATTGAAAAATGAGGGGAATGCCCCCTTATGGACTGCATCATTAAAAAAATCAGTCAAATGGTTGGCAACATGATGTTGTAGGAGCTTGTAAAAATCAAAAGAAAAGCCGTCAGGACCTGGCGCCTTCCCCAGTTTACTAGTTGAGATGGCAGCTAAAACCTCCAGGGGTATTATAGGTCGGTTAAGGAACGATATCTGAGATTTAGTTAGATTCGGTAACTTAAGATTCACAAAGAATGCTTCTTCTTCTTCTCTGCCTCCTTCTACGTCATCTGTGTATAATTGTTCATAGAACTTACGAAAAACCTCACAGATTTCAGCTCGGGAGGAGACCCTAGTGCCCCCCTCAGTACGCATGGCAGGAATAAAGGTCTTCCCTCTATGAGCTCTAACCAAATTGGCAAGATGTTTCCCCGCTTTGTTACCAAACTTAAAAAAGTTCCTTTCCGCTACTTGAAAGGCCCTTTGTGCCCTCTGATGTAGAACACAGTTCAGATCCCTCAAGACAGCGAAATACGCCCTCTGAGAAGTAGGAGACGGGTGGGAGGCAAACTCCTGTTTTAGCTTACCCAATTTACCTTCCAATTCCAGAATAGTTTTGTTAAGATTTTTCGTTCTAGCCGCTACAAAGGAAATAATTTCACCCCGTATAACGGCTTTAGCTGTTTCCCAAAACAGTTGCGGATTCGAGGTATGTTGGCTATTGTGATTGACAAACTCTTCCCATTTGTTTTGCAAAAAAGTTTTGAAGTGCAAGTCAGAGCGAAGAAACCCAGGAAATCTCCACAGCCTTTCTCCACTGTCCCGAGCGTGAAAATGTATATCACCCAAATTATTGCGTGGTCAGACACCCCCTGTAAGCCAATCACAGCATCAGAAACAAAATGTAGCCCTTCTTTCGGTATCAGGATATAATCTATACGTGATAGGGAGGCATGCACCCTAGAAATGTGGGTAAAATCTTTTTCTGTGGGATGTAACGTCCGCCATATGTCCAGTAAAGAGAACTCAGAACATAAGAATGGGACCCCCTTACCCTCCCTGTTAGGGAGCAAGGCACTCGAAGGCGTCTTGTCTATGCAAGGATCCGCTGGTAGGTTGAAATCCCCCGTCACAATTAAATAACCCTTGGCGTGTTCTACCAGCTGTTCCAATACAAAAATGAAAAAGGGGTGAGAGTAGGCATTAGGAGCGTAGAGAGTGCAGATAGTCACTTCTTGACCATTAAGATGGCCTGACACCAAGAGAAATCTACCTTCCTCATCTCGCACCGTGTTAGAGACAGTAAAAGAAGCAGCTTTATTTACTAAAATAGCTACTCCCCCTTTCTTCCCTTTAGCCTGAGTGTAATAGCAATCACCCACCCAATCCCTTTTGAGTTTACTGCTTTCTAGTGCAGAGAGATGGGTTTCCTGCAAACAAGCGACCGTCGGTTTATGGGATTTAAGTTGTTTGAGGATTTTATAGCGTTTAACCGGTGATCCCAGACCATTGACATTCCAAGATATTATTCGGGTGTTATCAGCCATGAGAAAAATAAGGACCCATTGTAAGATAAGGTAAGAATCGTACCACAGTGATTAATGCTATGACTCTACCCTCCACCGAATAAAAAGACAATGTGAATTCCCCACGTGCCCTCTTCCAGTTGAAAGACACCAACCCAAATCCAAATCCCCCGTACGCACTCACTCTGTGTCTAACGCCCCATCGGGAACACTCACACTCCTTAGCAACCCACACGCATCCCAAATATTCCACACACACAAGTTCTCTTCCCTTCCCCACCCCTCTTACCCTCCCCACTACCCCAATTATAGTACCCCTCCCCCCCCACCCCATTAGAAACCAAAACCAAACAGTTCCAAACGCAACAGAATCTGCCTCGACCCTCTCCTGTAGGGTCGAAACCAGTCTCTCAATGAACTCCCCGTATATAGGGGAAGAGATCACGTCGACATGTGTTCAGGTGCCTCTTTCCTGCCCCCCTCCCCCAAGAGAGGCAAGTAAAAAGAACAAACATAGCTCTTTCAACAGAAGGACTGTGGTGACCCCGCCGCATTATGATCAAAAGTACACATGTGCGGACATCTCAGCAGTACCAATGAAGCGCCCTGAACTTCTCCTCTCTAATGGTCAGCCAGGGATAAGTCCCCCGGTTGATAGCACCACCCGATAGTCAGCGTGATCTTGCGCCAGCCACGCCGAGAAGGTCCATAGCCCCCTGAAGGGAGCAGTCTCTGCGCAACGAAATATCGTACCAGGCAGGGCATAGAAAAACCATCGAAAAGTTAACCCAGGGGAGCAGGGCAGAGGAAAAGAGTCCCAAAGTCAAGTGAAAAAAGCAACTTAGCTGCAGGGTCCCCACGGATCCTCGTCGAGCATGTCTCTGTGAAACCAAAATGGCTGCCGTACCGTTCCATTCAATATGTAGGGTCATCTTCATAAACTTCTGCGCTTCCTCCGGTGATTCAAAAAAAGAAATTTGATTGTCGTGCCAAACTTTCAGGCGGGCGGGAAATTGCAAGGCGAACCGAACTTGCTTTTCAAAGAGAGTTGTGCAGATGGGGGAGAAGCCCCGTCTCAACCCGGAAACCTTCGCCGAATAATCCTGGAACAAACGAATCTTCTTTCCGTCATAGGCCAAGTCCGGGACTTTGCGATAAGCCTGGAGAAGGACTTGCTTATGGGCAAAGTTTAGAACTTTAAAGATAACCATCCTCGGCCTGGTTTCTCCCTCCTTACGCTGGCCCAGCCGGTGTGCTCTTTCCACTCGGAAGACATTATTTAGCTCCGGCACGTGAAGAGCCTCCGGGATCCAGCTCTCCAAAAAGGTTCCCAAGTTTCCTTCCACTAAAGATTCCGGTAAGCCCATCACCCGTATGTTAGATCTCCGTGCTCGGTTCTCAAGATCGTCTAATTTAGAAGCGTGCGCATCGACCAGTTTCTCCAGGGCCATGATTTTACCCGTCAATGCTAACGTATCATCCTCCACAAGGCTTACCCGACCTCAAGTCTGTCCAAACGCGGACTTAACTCATCTAGGACCGATTTCACATCCGCGATTTGTGTAGATATGACCCCCAACTTAGAGTCCAAAGCTTCCATGAGGATGACCCTGAAATTTTCGGTCAGATCAGGATCCTGGCCTTTCTGCCCCGCAGATCCTGGGGTCGCCGCCATCTTAGGATCCCCAGCACTTGCCTTGTCCTTATCTCTTCGCACGGATCTGATCGGCATGGCTGTTGGCGAGCGGTTCATGTAATTGGTGATCGACATGTAAAAGGTCAGCAATGTAGATTGAGCTCTTTGGGGAGGGCTTTCGTGCCGGATTACTTGCAGATTATCAAAAAAATGGATCGAGGCACCCGGAGCTCTCCTGCACACGTCCACCTTCGCTCACCACATCACGTGATCTCCATGCAACTTTTTATCTCTTTTGACAAGAACAGATTGAGAGTTGCAGTTGCTAAGCAGACTGTCCAACTGGCTAGCGGGTTGCATCTCCTCCCACTCAGGCGGGACTGCAGCTTGGGGGCCATGTCACGGCTTATTCTGTCTGAGCCATAGCAACTTCGGTGGCCCACTTGTGAGCAGTTCCCTTGGATGAGATCTGCAAAACTGTGACATGCCTTACCTTTGCCTTACACTACTGTCTGGACAGGGACAGGCACTGTGATAGCAATTTTGGCCAGTCTATCTTCTGAAATTTCTTTCAGCTGTAAAACCCAACTCTTCCTGCCTCAGGCCCATTGTTTGGGTTCAGTCTGATTCCCTATATTACCAACAGCACCTCGGTTGTTGTGCCTGTTGGCACCTGGTTAGGTGACTGCTGATCCCCTTTTTTGGGAAAAGTGAGGACTACCATCCTGCTTGTCCTAGGAGAAAGCAGAGTTGCTTACCTGTAACAGGTGTTCTTAGGACAGCAGGATGTTAGTCCTCAGGAAACCTGCCCTCCACCCGTGGAATTGGGTTTTCTCCTTGTTTTATTTTTTCGTAATTCTATATTACGAGACTGAAGAGGGATGCCACTTATGGATAGTGGCATGTTGGGCATGCTCAGTGTGCCAGTCAATGTTCTAGAGACTGACAAAAGTTTTCCGTACAAGGCTCCATATGATGATGTCACCCACTTGAAGACTAACATCCTGCTGTCGTAGGAGAACACCTGTTATAGATAAGCAACTCTGCCATTTGGAGAGCTAAGCAGAGGAAAGCAAGTGTAAAGCTTTTCCATTCTTATATTCACTAAAGTCCTAAGGTCTCTAATTTATAGAGAAAATATAATTACTTTAATTAGTAATAGTATGCTGTACATAATTGGGCTTCCAGGTATCCATGCATGTACATTGAGCTGTGGTTTCAAGAAGTTCAAACAGTATTAGATTACACTTCTTGGGGATAAATAGTGTAAGGCTAAAAGTAGATTATGCTGTCAAACACGTAATAGAATGAGAGGAGCCATTGGCTTAAGTAAATTGAGAAGAGATGGAAAAATCCCCAGGTAGTTGTGAATGAAGGCTCATAGTGCCAGACCCAGCCCTGATTCTGAATCAGCTGAAAGTACAAAAAGAGCAGGAGGAAACTACTGGATCAAAAAAAGAAAAAAACACTTCATTAGACCTGAATATATCAAAGACTGCTTTTGCCATAGAATTATTATGGCAGAAATCCCTTGATAAATAAAATAAGGTGCATTATTCTAAAAGCATTTAGGGTGTTTTCCGTGCTATATTGGGGTTAGATGATGCATTCAGTGAACTGTTCTAATCAAGAATTTTGGGGTGAAATAGTCAAAAACTGCTCCAGTTTTCCAGAATCTTCAGGACATGGATTATCTAAATTAGAATAATATTGTGATGAAAAGCCTGAGAAAATATTAATTTCATTGTACTAAGGTGTGTGTATTTCTGGTTGATTTATTTTTATGCAAATTAAAACCAGTGATGCAGGCAAAGATTTTTTGTTTTTACAAAATTATCACAGAACAAAATGTTACTCCACATAAGCTTATTGTGAGAACATTTTTGTGGAATGTTATATCAAAGGTATCTTAAACCATTTATACCTGTAATCGTATATCCTTAAAACAATTTTAGTAACAAAATCTGTCGGTAGTGAATTTAACAAAATCAAATATTTGAGTCTCAAACTTTCAGGAGAGGGCGGTTTTCAAAGTCATGTACCCAGTTAAAATGGCCTGACTAAAAAAATTGCCCCCCTCAAAAAAAAAAAAAAAGTAGTTGCAGGTTCTATACAGCCCGTGCTTTTCTAGCCTATTAAATCTAGAAGGTGATTAAAACTAGCACAGCAGTTTTAATAAATGAGCCTTTGATAGTACTCAGTTTCATTTTTTATTTTTTTTTTTACATTCATCTCACACCTTTGCAAAATTTCTGGGCGTTGGCTGAAAAATTGTAGTGTAAACCTTTCATAGCATAAAAGGATTGCAGAAGGTGGCTCATTGCAAACAATCTACTTTATATAGTACCTAGCTATTTTAATCAAATGATCATGAGTGCAGTTTCCATTTGGGCTATGAATACACATGAGGATTCTGTTAATGGTTGGTTTTCCAAATTTGTCTCCATGTTTCAGAGACACTGTCAGATCTCTGTATGTATCTTAGATATGCAGTATTCCTTTATCAGTAACTGCTTTGTGTCTTCCCCTCCATCCAGATCTTTGGCACAATGTATTCCTCTCTTGTCCTGCAGATAGATGGCTGCACTGCTCAATTCTGGTTTTGAGGGGTGCTTTTTGTTTTATTCATATATTCTTATATGGCCATTCATCTGGTCTTTCAAAAGTGTTTATATTCATGAATTGCATACAGTCACGGACATTTATAGTTACTGCATAAATGTGTCAAACTTGAGCCTATCAGGAATGATTCCCCCAACCCAGGTTTCAATACTGAAGCACTACATTATCCTTTCCTTCCTCTGGAGAAGATTAGTGGTTTCTTTAAACACTTTAGCTGGAGTGTCAGTGTTCATGAATTAGGGTTTTTTTTATAACATCTGCTTGAATGGAAAAAGATGGTGTGTACATACCTGTCTTCTGGATAAGTTCTAAAGATCTCTAGTACAATAAAGCATGTTTAAATACTTTAACATATGAGTACAGGTATATCTGTAAAAAAAAAAAATAAAAAAATTGTGCCATCCCTTTCTATTATAATTTAGTCTTCTGCTAAAGAGCACAAGTGTCATTGACAAATTGTCCAAAAAACAATGCCACCTTGAAATCATACATATGGCAGCTGTCCAATCTCGGCAGTATTGCACATTTTTTAAGGGGATAAGATTACCTATTTACCTGGAGTATAGCTTTGATTACCCCTTTCATATAACATTCCACAAAAATGTTTTCTTAAGCTTGTTGAATAGGTTCGCTAATTGCATTTGTTCTGAAAAAAATAAATAAATAAAAATTTAAGTCTTTTGGAATTTTGTCCACATCACTGGCTATTTAAATTTGTGATATTGAATGTGAGTGGTAGAGTGCTAGTGTGCTGCTTGCATTTTTGTTGTTTGCCTTATTCTTTGTACTGTTGAAATATTTAGGATAGTTTTAATAACTACTCTGAGAGCGTGACATGACTTTATTGGACTGCATCTCATTTGTATTAAGTGATATTTGGCATTGTTATACAATGTGTAATAGTTTTTTATTAAATAAAATGTGAGCTTTATTGAGAACTTTTTTCTTTAAAAGACTTTTAGATTTTAATGGGTCAGTTTGCCGTGTTTAAGAGCTGCACACCATCTCACAGCACCAGTCTAACAAAACAGTTGGGATTGAGGGGAGTAAAAATTTTGCCTAATGCACTTTTTCTTAGTGCTCGACAGATGAATTCAGGACCAGTGAGTTATGCACCTCTACTAGCAGATGGAGACTGAGCAAACTGATGTCACAAAACTAGTCTCCTACAGTGACATCACAAAACTAGGTGCACTTCCGCCACTCCAAACTTAAGCGCACAATCAATGTGTCCCAGACTGTGCGCACAGGCGGCACGCCCAAAAAACTGGGTGCACAACTTGAACGCACAGCCAGATGTACTTGCATGTACTGATTGTCCTGATGAGGGCAGCCTAAAGTGCAGAAAAAAAAAGTGTGCAAAAATGCTGCCATGGCCTACCACGTCTCCTGCAGTGACATTAGCCTGCAGTATTCTCAGTCTTCAGCAGATGATGGACATGCATCTCCCTACTGGAGATTGCTTCAAATTTTAGAAGGAGAAATAAGATTAAATTCACCTCGCACTCCTGTAATGATCCAAAATTGTCACTCCCCCAGTTGAGAATTCCCGAGGTGATTTCCGTGGTCCCTCTAAGTGCCTTGGTCCAGTAGCTGGTTTTTTTTCAGGTGGCGTGAACTTAGCTGTTTAAAACAGCTGAAAGGCAGCGGGGTGAAGGAAGCCCAAGTGCAGAGGTGACAGTATATGCACTCTCCCCCCCTCCGCCCGCCCCCCCCCCCCCCCAAGCTGGAAACTGTCTGTACTCAGCTGGGTAAGACTGTGCTCAGATAAGGTTATAAAAAAAAATGAGACCGAGTAGAATGGTTGTTTGTAAGGCCTTCCCCCTTTAGGTCTCTGTGCACCATTCCAATGTTCGTTCCCGCTCCCAAGGGAGGTTAAGGGACGTGGACAGTCTGGTGGGTTGAGCAGCTCGTGTGGGCTAGGCCTCACTCTTAGGCTTTTTCTCTGTGCGCCGCGTGGTAGGCCATGGCAACATTTTTGCACACTTTTTTTTTTTCTGCACTTTAGGCTGCCCTCATCAGGACAATCAGTGCATGCAAGTACATCTGGCTGTGCGTCCAAGTTGTGCACCCAGTTTTTTGGGCGTGCCACCTGTGTGCACAGTCTGGGACACATTGGTTGTGCGCTTAAGTTTGGAGTGGCGGAAGTGCACCTGGTTTTGTGATGCCTAAATTTTGTGCCCCTAAATTTTACAGCGTGAATTCAGCTGGAAGCCCATCTTCAGTTGCCTATTGTGTACTGACAGATCAATGGCGCCTGGGGCTAAGAAACCTAAATGCCTTTCCCTTTGTGCTGCCTATCGCATTTGGGCCCTCTTAACTACTGCCAGCACTGCTTAGAGGCTCAGGGAGAATTCTTCCTCTGATTTTACCAAGCCTGGTTCTTCCCAGCTTGAGGGCCTGGGTATAGACATGTCTGGAGGGGCACCTGACCTTGGAACTCCTTTAATTGGATCATCAGCGGGCACAGCAGAGAGGCCTTCTAGTTTTGGCATGGATACTTCTGCCTTTTCTTGGCTAGAATGTTTTCAAGGATTGCAATCCTTTCTTCAGGTACAGTCCTCAGCCCTGTTCAATCCTGTCAGGTCAGAGTCACAGGCAGTGACTTCTCCCTCGCCTGGTACTACTGTTATGTGCCAAAGTACATCTAGATTTGCAGCAAGTCCTCCCAATACGAATCCGGATGGCACTGATGACTCTCTGGAGGATGGGGAAATTCCTCCAGGACTGGAACTGTATTGGACTATGTTGCGGTTCTTTCATAGAGATAAGCTACCGGCTCTGATTTCCCAGACACTGAAGTGGAATTACCTGGGGCAGATTCAATGTCTGAGCCAAAGAAAAAAAATTCCATTTTGGTTTATTTGCGTAAAGCCTCTTCCCCTCCCCCCCCCCCCCCCTGGTTATGGAGGCCATTGAAGAAATTATTAATCTTGAGTAGGATGCCCCAGAGGCTAATTTCAAAGAGGGTTGGGCTTTAGAAGGCTTTTACCCCCTGGATCCAGTGGTAAGAACATCTGCATTTTCCGAAAGTGAATGCTGGTCTGTGCTGTCTCTAAGTGGACGACTATCCCCATGGAGGGAGGGGCGGCCTTGAAGGATGTGCATGATAGGAGGACTGAGGCCATCCTTAAGAGAGCATTTGAAGCAGTGGCAATAACCTTGAAGATCTTGTTGTTCCCTGGTGTTTCGCTTTTGTTTACATCTCTCTCAGGAGGCTGATGACTGGAGTGAATTCCAGGGCAGTTATGGGGCGAGCAGCCGCCTTTTTTAGCAGCTGCGGGCTGCAATTTGATCTGGATCTCAGACAGAGAGGTGGTTTCAGTAATAGCAGCCAGGTGTCAGTTATGGCTGAGAAATTGGTCAGCCAATGCGACCTCCAAGACTAACCTTAAGAAGTTGCCCTTTAAAGGTTCGCTCTTATTTGGGAGTGAGTTGGAAAAACTGGCCAGTAAATGGGGCAAATCCCCGGTTCCTTGGTTGCTGGAGGATAAGAAGCAGATGCCGTGCTCCATTGGCGTGAGGGGTCGTACCAGAACATAAGAAAATGCCATACTGGGTCAGACCAAGGGTCCATCAAGCCCAGCATCCTGTTTCCAACAGTGGTTAATCCAGGTCATAAGAACCTGGCAAGTACCAAAAACTAAGTCTATTCTATGTTACCATTGCTATTCTCTAAGTGAACTAATAGCAGGTAATGGACTCCTCCAAGAACTTATCCAATCCTTTTTTAAACACAGCTATACTAACTGCACTAACCACATCCTCTGGCAACAAATTCCAGAGTTTAATTGTGCGTTGAGTAAAAAAGAACTTTCTCCGATTAGTTTTAAATGTGCCCCATGCTAACTTCATGGAGTGCTCCTAGTCTTTCTATTATCCGAAAGAGTAAATAACAGATTCACATTTACCCGTTCTAGACCCTCATAATTTTAAACATCTCTATCATATCCCCCCCCCCCCCCTTCAGCTGTCTCTTCTCCAAGCTGAAAAGTCCTAACCTCTTTAGTCTTTCCTCATAGGGGAGCTGTTCCATTCCCCTTATCATTTGGTAGCCCTTCTCTGTACCTTCTCCATCGCAATTATATCTTTTTTGAGATGCGGCGACCAGAATTGTACACAGATTCAAGGTGCGGTCTCACCATGGAGCAATACAGAGGCATTATGACATTTTCCGTTTTTTATTCATCATTCCCTTTCTAATAATTCCCAGCATTGTGTTTGCTTTTTTGACTGCTGCAGCACACTGAACCGACGATTCCAATGTGTTATCCACTATGACGCCTAGATCTCTTTCTTGGGTGGTAGCACCTAATATGGAACCCAACATTGTGTAATTATAGCATGGGTTATTTTTCCCTATATGCATCACCTTGCACTTATCCACATTAAATTTCATCTGCCATTTGGATGCCCAATTTTCCAGTCTCAAGGTCTTCCTGCAATTTATCACAATCTGCTTGTAATTTAACTACTCTGAACAATTTGTGTCATCTGCAAATTGATTCTCACTCGTCGTATTTTTTCCAGATCATTTATAAATATATTGAAAAGTAAGGGTCCCAATACAGATCCCTGAGGCACTCCACTGTCCACTCTCTTCCACTGAGAAAATTGTCCATTTAATCCTACTCTCTGTTTCCTGTCTTTTAGCCAGTTTGCAATCCACGAAAGGACATCGCCATCTATCCCATGACTTTTTACTTTTCCTAGAAGCCTCTCATGAGGAGCTTTGTCAAACGCCTTCTGAAAATCCAAGTATACATCTACCGGTTCACCTTATCCACATGTTATTAACTCCTTCAAAAAAGTGAAGCAGATTTGTGAGGCAAGACTTGCCTTGGGAAAACTATGCTGACTTTGTTCCATTAAACCATGTCTTTCTATATGTTCTGTGATTTTGATGTTTAGAACACTTTCCAAGCGTTTTTGACACTACAGAGGAGCGACCTTTCGGTAGGTCTCAGACCTTTCGTCCCAGATAGCCCAGGTGGGGCATGAGCTTGGGTAGTGGAACCTCCCAAACTTCCCAGTGAAAGCTTGCCAATCCACCCCTGTAAACAGGAAATAGGTGGTCTCTTTTTTTTTTTCTTTCAGAGGTGGGTCAAAATCACTTCTGACCAGTGGGTTTTTTTTCTTTCAGAGGGGGTCAAAATCACTTCTGACCAGTGGGTCTTGGAGGTGATACGAGAAGGATATGTGCTGGAGTTTTGCAGTGTTCCTCAGGACATGTTCATGGTACCTCCCTGCCCTCCCGCAGAAGAAGCAGCAGTGGAGTGTACACTGTCAAGGCTCCTTAGTCTGAAGGCTGTGGTCCCAGTGCCCATGTCAAGAAAATACAGGTAGATATTCCATTTGTTTTGTTCCCAAGAAGGAGGGCTCCTTTCATCTCATCCTGAATTTCAAAGGGGTCAACCATATTTTGCATGGAAACATTGCACTCAGTGATAATGGCCATGCACTCACAGGAATTTCTGACCCCTTTAGATCTGTCCAAGGCGTACTTCCATATTCCCATCAGATTAGAGCACCAATGTTTTCTGTATTTCGTGGTGTTGGGGTGCCATTATGTTTCAGATGCTGCCTTTTGGTTTGGCCATCGCTCCCAGAACTTTTCCAAGGTTGTGGTGGTGGGGGCAGGGATAGAGAGGATGGGATTCTGATACACCCATATTTGGCCAACTGGCTGATTTGGGCCAAGTTTCTGGAAGAGAGCTGCCTGATCACTTGCAAGGTAATCTTGGAGGAGTTCGGTTGGGTGGTGAACGTAGCAAAGAGCATTCTTCAGCCATCTCGGTTGTAAGAGTATCTAGGTGTTCGATTCGACACAAAGCAGTGCAAGATTTTCCTGCCAGAAGCTTGTATTCAGAATTTGAAAACGCAGATGCGTCTCTTGATGAACACTATACGCCCAACAGTATGGTCCTATCTACAGGTGCTTGGATTGATGGCGGCAACCCTGGAAATGGTGCCGAGAGCGCATATGCATCCTCTTCAGCACCCCCTGCTGTCTCATTGGAGCCCACAGTCTTGGGACTATTCAATTTGGTTCCACCTGCTAATGGAGGTCTACTGTCAAACACAATAGTGGTTACAAGAGGGTCATCTAAGAAAGGGAATTTCCCTGAAATCGCTGGATGGTTAGTATTCACTACAGATGCGAGCCTCCAGGCTTGGGGAGCTCACTGTTGAGAACTAAGCTCGCTGGAGTGCAGAAGAGTCTCTGTGGAACATCAATCGGCTAGAAGCCCAGGCAGTCCAGTTGGCATGTTTGATGTAAGCCACTGTTGTTGAATTGTCCAACATTATCCTGACTGCTCGACCCTGCAACCTGCTAACTGCAATCAGCAGAGAGGAACCAAGAGCCAGCAAGTGTCACAGGAGATAGACCAACTTATGGAATGGGCGGAAGTGCATCTTCAGGAGATCTCTGCTTCGCACATTGCAGGAAAAGACAATGTAAGAACAGACTTTCTCAGCAAGGAGAGTCTGGACCCAGGAGAATGGGTATTGTTGAATGAGGCATTACAGCTGATAGTGGATCGCTCGGGGCCTTCTGTTTCTAGACCTGCTCATGACTTCTTGCAATGTGAAGGCTCCTCTACTCTTCAGTCTCAGGAAAGATCTGAAGTCCTTGCGTATTGATGCTCTCATGCAGGAATGACCAGAGGACAAACTGCTGTATGCCTTTCCCCCATGGCCCATGTTGGGCAGAATAGTTTGGAGGGTCGAGGGTCACATTGAGATGGTGTTTTTGCTGGCATCAGATTGGCCCAGGAGACCATGGTATGCAGATCGGAGACGGCTCCTGATAAGACTCCCCCTCTATTTTATGGCACACAGGATTCTGTTGTGGCAGGGACCTGTTCTCCGCCATATGATGGCTGCTGGTCATTGACTGCACGGCGAGTGTTTTTTTTTTCATGGTGTCGACCGGTTTTCATCAGTGCCCCCAGTGCCTGCAGA
The DNA here is from genome assembly GCF_901001135.1 of Rhinatrema bivittatum. Lineage (NCBI taxonomy): Eukaryota > Metazoa > Chordata > Amphibia > Gymnophiona > Rhinatrematidae > Rhinatrema > Rhinatrema bivittatum. Next base: position 743,843,010 of record NC_042616.1, on the reverse strand, counting down.
CCATGTCCATCACAGATCAGCATGAGATTTGTACTCTGCCTGGGGGCCTCGCACAACATCTGTGGGTGCCATCTGTGTGATCAGATGACCCCCAAAGGGCGTCGGACGTGCCTCGATAAAATGGAGAAGCTTTTTTGGGACCCCGAAGCCTGTTCCACCTCATCTTGCTACACCAGTCCAAGTTCCACATGTGGGTTGTTTCCCTTTACCAGCAGATAGAGGGAGAGAACACTGTTTTCCCAGCATGACATCACCACTCCTTAAGGGTGGTGCAGCTCAGATAGAAACCAGTATTTTCTGCCTCCAGCAGATGGTAGGAACTGGTGGTGCAGCAGGTCATCAGTGGATCCCAAGCTTATCAGACCTTGGGCCAGGCCACTAGCTTGGCCAGCAGCAGTGTAAGTTCGCTTAGCTAGCTCCCAGTCCCAGAGAAGGCTAGTAAAATTTTAGGGAGGGGGAAGTCCTTTCTTCTCCCCCCAACCCTTTCTCTCTGGCTACACTTGGCTTCAGAAGCCAAGTTAATTTTTTTTTCCAGGGAGATTCAGGTAGGGTCTGGTCCCAGCAGCAATTTTGCAGCTCAGCGCTGTAAGGGGAGCAAGATCACAGTGGTGTGAGTGAGCTTGGAGAAGGCTGACAGTCTGTCGAACAGTGGCTGAGAGAGAGCCCTTATGTTCAGCATGTCTGCTCCAGGGGAGGTTCTGGGTGAGGGCCCTGTGCAATTGTTAGCTGTTGTCTCCACTTCTCCCTCACACAATACTAAGCAGCAGTTTGTGGGGACCTCAGGCAGGCCTCAGCAGGAACACTGGAGGGGGGGGGGGCTGCAATTTTTTCATCTGTTCTTATGCATTCCAATCAGCAAAGTCCAGAATCTCAGTCCGGGGGGGGGGGGTCACTCCTCCATTAGTGCCCATGGTTTCCACAGTGGCCCAGCCTGCAGTTTTTCTTTGGAAGCCTTGGGGAATTTTTCACTGGAGTTCTTCCAGTTTCTACACCAGGCCTTTTGTGCCATAAGACAGCCTGGGGAGGGCTTCTCAACTAGTGATTCCCTAACGCCCATGAAGGCCATACCTCTATCACTGTTTTTGGAGGTTCCTTCTAAGAGGGACAGGTTTGGGGGGAGAAGACAGGTGGTCTGAATGACCAGAGGGACATGTCACCGCTGTTTCCCTGGTCCAGAGGATGAATCCATGATTCAACTTTTTCACAGGAACAAGATAGGAAATGTCATTGATCAAGTCTTAGCATGCTCTGACTTGAGGAGGCTCAGGCTTGGGCCCCCCCCCCCCCCCCTCCCCGCCATCATTAAAGATATAGTTGCAATGGAGAAGGTACAGAGAAGGGCAACCAAAATGAAAGGAGATGGAACAGCTCCCCTATGAGGAAAGGCTGAAGAGGTTAGGGCTGTTCAGCTTGGAGAAGAGACTGCTGGGGGGAACATGATAGAGGTCTTTAAGCTCATGAGAGGTCTTGAACGAGTAGATGTGAATCGGTTATTTACACTTTCGAATAATAGGAGGACTAGGGGGCATTCCATGAAGTTAGCAAGTAGCACTTTAAGACTAATCTGAGAAAATTCTTTTTCACTCAACGCACAATAAAGCTCTGGAATTTGTTGCCTGAGGATGTGGTTAGTGCAGTTAGTGTAGCTGGGTTCAAAAAAGGTTTGGAGAAGTTCTTGGAGGAGAAGTCTCGGCCATCCCGCCGATCACGAGGCACATCCACCGCTGCCCGCGAAGTAGGAGCTGGGAGCCAGGGCTGCGCAGCCGGCGCCGGGACCCATCAGGGTAAGGCCTGTAAAGCTCGCCCTACCACCGACAGTCCAACGCCGGCCCCAGGCCAAAAGATTACTCACCGCCAGCGTCCGATCACTGACCCCCATCCAGTCGTGCCGCCGCTGACGTCACCAGAGACGCGACGGGAGGGGATTTAAATCCCGGCGCGATCTTCAGGCGTCGTGCACCGGGCGTCGCGTGCCGAAGGAGCGCGACAAAGGGGCCTGCCCCTTTGTGCGCCCCTTAGTGCGCTCTAAAACGTGATTTATCAAGCCTCCCACCTCTACCAACTCACCAACAGACGGACCCACCCTTGGACTCCAGCCCACCTGCAGACAGACACGCACCCATCAATCACCCAGCTCTCAGCTCTTCAGCACGCAGCTCTCAATCAACCAACTCTCCAGCAGACGGACACCCATGCAACACTCTCAAGCAGCGCTCAGCTCTCAATCAACCAGCCCTCCAGCAGACGGACACCCACACAACACTCTCAAGCAGAGCTATCTACAGCCCTTCATCCAGGGCCTTTACCACTATTCATCTACCACCTCTCACCCCTGCTCATTGACTTCTTTAATCGGCTCTTCTGATCAGGCACGAGCTAAGCCTCTCCCTTTCCACTCATTGAGAAGACACCATGCAAACCTTCCCTATCCCGATCATATATCAGTGACATCTTTCCAACATGAAGTCGTCACAACAACCCCCTAGACATACTACCAGATCCCTCATCCCATCATGACTTCCCCCCTCGCAACTGCTAGGCCTCACGATGTTCTCTCTAACACTGTTCAATGCACAGTCACTGATGAAGAAAAACTCACATCCTTAACGACTACTCTTGGACTCAAAGCCAGACATCTGTGCCATCACGGAAACCTGGCTCAAAAGCTCTGACCTAGCCCTGATAAATCAACTACCGACACACCTTTATGACTTCTTCTCAATTCCCAGACAAAAAAAACGAGGAGGCGGTCTTCTCCTGGCCACCAAAAAAGAATTCAAACTCAATCCACAACCAGTCAAGACGACCACCAAACTCGAACTAGGTCTTTTCAAATCTAATCATCTGCAAATTCTTCTAGTATATGCCCCTCCAGGACTGCTAGACTCCGATGCCTCTCCCCTCATAGAAGTAATAGCCAAACACATCAACACAGACTCGCCAGCCATGATCCTGGGGGATTTCAACCTCCATGTCGACGCCTCCCCTCCCACCCCCAACTGTGAAGCTCTCCTCACCACACTGGGCCATGGGCTTTGAACAAATCATTGATAAACCTACCCATAAAGCAGGACACACCCTCGACCTCATCTTCATTAATTCCAGCATTTCATACAATAACGTTCCAGACTGCATCCCCTGGTCAGACCACTCTGATATCAACCACCCTCATGACCCAAGGAAACCCTAAGCCACTTCAGCCTAACTCCACCATCCACTTCAGGAAAACTTGTGCTTCAGACAGGCTCAGTGAACACCTATCCAATGAACTCCCCAACCTGGATACTACCAACCCCAACACCGCCCTTCAATCCTGGCACAATATCACAGAGTCAATTGCAAATAAATTATGCCCCAAAATGGAGAAAATAATCAACTCGACTCAAAAAAAGAAACAACCCTGGTTCTCTCCAGAACTTAAACAGATAAAACAAGACCTCAGACACAAGGAAAACGAGTGGCGTAAGGCCCCCAACACCACGATTGTTCCAACTAAAACACATCCTCCATCTCTACAAGAACTCCATCTTAAAGACAAAAAGATTTCTATGCCAGGAGAATACATGATCTACAATTCGATGCCAGAGCCCTTTTCGCCTACGTCTCCCAACTCACAAAATCCTCTACCCCTGCTATACCAGACGACAGGCTCAATCCAAAGCAAATGAACTAGCACTCTTCTTTCAAAAAAAATTGCAGACACTCTAGCGCGCATCCCCACCAACCCAACCCCTCCCCCCTTAACTCCAATACCCTACCTCTCTCTGGAGCCAACCTCACCACCTTCGAACCCACAACCCCCTGGAAATTGAGTCCATACTCAAGAGGCTGAAACCATCCAGCCACCCATCAGACCACATCCCAACAAACTTCTGCTTCTCATCCCGAACGCTATCTCAAGACCTCTGGCCAACATCATAAACTGCTCACTTTCCCAAGGAATCTACCCTGACAGGCTAAAAACTGCTCTCTCAAACCCCTCCTGAAAAAACCCAACCTGGACACAAAAGAACCCGCCAATTTCCGCCCCATCTCTAACCTCCCTTTTCTTGCGAAAATCATGGAGAAATTGGTAAATACGCAACTCACTGATTACTTGGAAGAGCATC